>NC_059255.1:1170386-1172886 GCF_017591435.1 Portunus trituberculatus | reverse complement strand
AGACTGGAATTTATGTTGTTTAATTTTGGTTTTTTCGTATGGGGGTGAAAAGCCCTTTTCCGTTAAAATTTCAAACAAAGGGTTTTCAAACTGTTTAGTTAAAATTTCAAACCTGACAAGTTGTTTGCAAGAAAAATCTCTATTCGTAGAGTTTAGATAAGACTCAGTCATGCCAGTAATATGATAGTTTTCCTGTGCTGAAGCTTTCTGAATCTGAAAATGTATTTGTAAAGTTGGAAGCGTGATCAAGCAAGCTTTGGCTGTATTACACATGGAGGTTAGATCGCCGAGGGTCTGCCAAGAGTCTGGCTTCACGATCTTACTGGTTTTTTTTTTTTATCTTATCTGAAATTCTAAACTTTACTAAGGAGCCTGCTAAATCGTGTTGTTTCAATTCCATTTACGGTAAATTATCTTGCTGAAATGGAGAGGGTTTAGTATGAAAATTGTTCCAGAGGTCAACTCCTCTACAGAGAGAGCTGAGACGGCTGTTGGTGCTGAATGGCCGTTTAAAGACAGTCGGTGCTATGGTCCGGGGAATGAGGATTGAAACAATAATTTTTGGATCTATTTTACACCGTTGTATCATCCTCCGTACTTTCCATCAGCTCTACTGGTTGCCCTCACATGCTGCCGTAGGTTGTCACCGTCCACCAGGCATGGCCTAGACGCTTACGTGACGGTTACCTAACTCAGATAGCTGACCTCTGACTAAAGAATCACAGACCTTCTCGTCACTTGGGCGCCTTCTTCCTCTTCAACTAAGATCTGAAACCTGTTGTGTGTTGAGATGGGCAAAAGTTCTTTATACTGGTGATGGTGGACGATTCCTTTAAGGTGAATGGTGTCTCCGGGGCATGGGGACGGTAGGAGCTCTTGGAGTGGCGGAGACAGGTCCATCACAGATGGCAGGAACAGAGTTTGCGGAGGTGCAACCTGTATTACAGACAACAAAATGGTTTAGTGTTTGGATCTGCTGCATGACGCCATCACACTGTTTGCACTTCTTGTACTTGTCGTTGAGTCTCTCCACCGTACTCTGGAGGTGACACAACCTGCAGGTGAATGAATACCTGAAATATTGAGGGGCAAACCTGCCACGACAGGCTTCGCATTGTCTGAGGAGAGAAGACATGATGAGTCAGAGCACTTTCAAAATTCCCGTAAAAATGTAACCATAAATTGAGTGAATGAAAAAATCATGCATGCAAGTAAGATACTGCTGGGGTGGATGCCTCCAATACTGAGAGTGAGCTCCCACAGAGTCTTGAAAAGGCCACAAAGGTCAATTTTTGCCTTGAGTCTCGGTCACGAATGAAACCTTCACAACCAGGCGCTAAGAGCTATTGTTCTCACATTTGTGTTCCATAGAATTGGGAATAAAGTCACTCAAGGCAAACCTGGCAAGATGGGGAGACAAGACCAGCACTCAACTTCACCTTCAGCCAAGCCTGACACTCCTGCGACCCTTGCAAGGCCTGGCCGGTGACACCTACCGCCAGGTGTTCACTGACTCAGAGATTATTAGACGCTCTTCCAGAGACCAAGAAACTTAAATATTCCTTATAAAATATGAGAGAAAGATTGAAAGCTACTGAGAACCAATCATTCTAAAGGATAGGGATGAAAGGAAAGGAAAGGATCAACAACTGGTTCCAAAGGAGGCTAAAAATTTGTAAATACAACTCTATAAACCGCAGTCCAGTTAAAGGGCCGGTAGCTAACTGGCCTGAACCCGCCATTGTCCCAAAATCCTTTGTTAAACCATCCAATCTGGAGGGAGAACCCGAGGGGGACTTTTAAACTTATATTTATTAAAATTTTTTTCTTTCTTTTCAAACAAACCTTAATACACACAAAAAATCAACCTCAAAATTTATTAATTTTCTTACAAAATTTTAACTTTTATTTTTTTAACAAAAATTTTAATCCAAATTTAATATATTGTTCAAGGGGGGAGGAGGAGAGAGGGAAGATTTAATTTATTTATTTTATAAGCAATTAATACTTTTCACACTCCTTTTTTTTTTTTCCTTCCTTCCCTTAGTCATAAATTGATTTAAAGGGAAAAAGAAAAGAGGGGAAAGGGAGTGAAAGAAATAAGGAAGTTTAAAAAGGGGATTAAGACGGGAATGAAAGAATATTAAAGAATAAAGAGAAAAAGAAAAGGCATCCTTTGATTAACCAAATCAATAATACAATTAACAATCCTCTTCTTTTCTCCTTTTCTTAAATAAATAACCTGGCCCCAAACCTTAACAGGGGGGGGGGGGGTGTGTGTGGTTTGGTGTGTTGTGTTGAAACATACTAAAATCTTCCGGGCATTTTTCTTTTTTCTCTTCTTCCTCTTTTTCTTCCTCCTCATGGATGTTATTCATTTTTTTTCCTTTGTAAACAATCATTTGATTTTTGGTTTTCCCGAGGATATTAATTTAAGGTTTGGTTAGAGTCAAAGGAACCCACATCAATTCCTTAATTTCCTGGGTAACTCTCCCTCTCT